>NC_052944.1:82261876-82299376 GCF_013358895.1 Oreochromis aureus | reverse complement strand
TGTGGAGTACTTGGACGCGTGTGATGGAGCATTGTCCTGCATGAAAATCATGTTTTTCTTGAAGGATGCAGACTTCTTCCTGTACCACTGCTTGAAGAAGGTGTCTTCCAGAAACTGGCAGTAGGACTGGGAGTTGAGCTTGACTCCATCCTCAACCCGAAAAGGCCCCACAAGCTCATCTTTGATGATACCAGCCCAAACCAGTACTCCACCTCCACCTTGCTGGCATCTGAGTCGGACTGGAGCTCTCTGCCCTTTACCAATCCAGCCACGGGCCCATCCATCTGGCCCATCAAGACTCACTCTCATTTCATCAGTCCATAAAACCTTAGAAAAATCAGTCTTGAGGTATTTCTTGGCCCAGTCTTGATGTTTCAGCTTGTGTGTCTTGTTCAGTGGTGGTCATCTTTCAGCCTTTCTTACCTTGGCCATGTCTCTGAGTATTGCACACCTTGTGCTTTTGGGCACTCCAGTGATGTTGCAGCTCTGAAATATGGCCAAACTGGTGGCAAGTGGCATCTTGGCAGCTGCACGCTTGACTTTTCTCAGTTCATGGGCAGTTATTTTGCGCCTTGGTTTTTCCACACGCTTCTTGCGACCCTGTTGACTATTTTGACTGAAACGCTTGATTGTTCGATGATCACGCTTCAGAAGCTTTGCAATTTTAAGACTGCTGCATCCCTCTGCAAGATATCTCACTATTTTTGACTTTTCTGAGCCTGTCAAGTCCTTCTTTTGACCCATTTTGCCAAAGGAAAGGAAGTTGCCTAATAATTATGCACACCTGATATAGGGTGTTGATGTCATTAGACCACACCCCTTCTCATTACAGAGATGCACATCACCTAATATGCTTAATTGGTAGTAGGCTTTTGAGCCTATACAGCTTGGAGTAAGACAACATGCATGAAGAGGATGATGTGGACAAAATACTCATTTGCCTAATAATTCTGCACTTCCTGTAATTCCTCGCCATCAACGCCTTCGGAAAATACAAGGTAATTAATAATGTCGATGTAGCTAACATCGGGCCATAGTTTCATGTCATCTACCCACTCCGTGAGAAGTGATGGGTGAGGCACTGCAACTGAACTGTCCTCGCTGCTTTTTAAAACATCTCTACTGTGTATCCACCTTCGATGTGTTGCCATTTACTCCAGGTAAATCAATCTTTATCAACAGTGAAGGTGTAACCCCGCAACTGTCAACAACAGCGCAAGCGGAAGTAAAAAACCGGCTTCCGCTATGAATCGGGGTAATGGCGCGAACTCAGAAATACTGTGGATAGAGAGCGGCAGTACTGATTGGTGAGTGACGATTAATTGCACACCAATTCCTCTGACATCGTCTTATCACTCATTAGCTTACTATTCAAACCTGACAAGTGAACTCTCCCGCAGCAAGCTTAAACGTGAGAGGTTGATCGCGCAGAGAATCGCTGAGCGTTATGTGAGTGCGTGTGTAAAAGCAGCAGGATATATATTTTAGTTCTGCTGAGCCAAATAAGACAAGTCAGGGTGAAGAAGTGACAACCAAAGAAAAGCTTACCACAAAACACAAAAGTTATGACAAATCAGACTATGAGGGAAAAAGAAAGTGAAGCTTTATGGTTTCATGGACAAAAAGAATTTCTGTGGCTGGAATATGACAAGCTAAATAACCAGGGGTGCACATAAGTGGTCCATGAGGTGCGCATTCGCTGTCAAAAAAAAAAAGCGCACCAGATAAGAAGTTTAACAGCGGCGTTTGCGTACATAAGATTTTCTGGAGGAGAAAATCTTATGTACAGACATTTGTTTAGAACTCTTAAAGATGAAGAAGCAAGCTCCTTTAAGCAATTACTTTGGTGTTCCTCCACCTCCAAAGAAATGTCAGAAGGAGTCCGAACCGCAAAAGAAGCGCGTATTATCGGAAAAGTGGTTGCAGCAGGTGAGCTGGCTTCAAGCAAATGATGAACGCACAGAAATGTGGTGCAGAATATGCCGTGAAAATCCCACTCTAGCGGACAAAAAAAAACAGTGCCTTTTATATATGCGCAAGCATGCGTAGCAACTTCTTATCTGGTGCGCGTCTTTTATTTTGACAGCAAATGCGCACCAGCGGACCACTTATGTGCACCCCTGTAAATAACATAATGTTCTGCCGGGTGCGTTGTTGGTTTCCCTCGATTTCTGAGTCGACAAGCGCCTTTGTTACTGGGACCAGTAATTTTAAGAAAGACCCGCATTAGAACCCATGAGAAATGCAAGAAATTCATTATTGCTCAGTCTGCAATAGCTTTCCCAGAACAAACACCAATTGCAAAGAACATACTAAAAATAAACCTGAAAAATCTGTTTAGAACAGCTTACTATGTTGCAAAGAGTGAACTACCATTGGCAAAATTTAGCAGTCTTTGCAAACTTAAAAAAAATGTCCTAGATCTTGGTTCCACTTATCTCTTACCCGTGACTTCAGTGGAAATTTCAAATTCAGGATCTGACACAAACTGATTCATGTTCTACACAGTTCTTACAAGGTCATAGAAATTTCTGTTCAATTAGAACCAAGTATTTGAGTTGATGATTGTAATTTTTATACAATGTTGTAATTTGTGTTTCAACAATTTTTTGATTAATGTTTTGTTTCCGTTACAATATTATACTTTAATGTATAATATTGTAATGGAAACAAAAGAGGAAAAAAAAAACATCAATCAAAAAATTGCTCTCTTTTTTTATTCGGGCTACTTAAATTTATTTTGGGCTACCACAAACTGAAGAGTGCCTGCCCGAAGGGCTACCAGGGATTTTGAAATTTTGCGAGCCCTGGGTTGGCAGAAGTTGATTGACAAGTGATTCCACTAATTAGGCAAAGTGAGAGGAGACGATGCGTGCGCCGTGCTCTTTCATTGGCCCTCTAACTCTGGCTTGTGAACAACATCAGAGCAGGTGTATTAGAAGGATGAGTTTCCCGATCATTCTACGGCGTAAAGTGACTGATATATATAAAAAACACCTATCGAGATCGTCGCTCAAACGCCTAATACACCTGCACCACTTATTCGCACATATAGTTTAAAATATAGCGTTTCGAACAAGAAAACGGCTTGAAAGCACTCTCACTGCAGACCGGTATCTCCGCTGTGTAACTGCAGGGACAACGGGCTTGTTTGGACCCAACTATTCTGAGTCATGAGAGGGGGTTTCAAAATTTAGAGAGATTAAAACACTTTGTTTCAGACTAGGCGATCGGGCGCCACCTCTAGAACAAGTAGTATCTAACTTTTTAAACAGCCTGCGACCCTCATTACAACAACTTAATGCTAGCTCTGCAAGCGCAAAGTTTCCTTCGGGGAGAGCAGCAAAGCACATAAAAAACACGGACCTGACATTTCTGCTATTCTTTTCAACACGCACCCAAAATACAACTAAATATTTGTATTTTAACAATAAACTAATATCAACATTGAAAACTTACTGTAAGTCCAGTGATGCTAGTTGCTGCCGTTAGGTCCAACTTTCTCCAGTCGTCCGTGTTTCCTCTTTGGTGCTGTTTCCCGCCCATATACCTTTACTTCTTCTGTGTTTCGTATTTTTTTTTCAAAATAGCGGTAAATGTGTATAGTGTATAATGTTCATTAGCGCCGCCTTCCGCTTCGGAGGGTGAATCAGAGATTAACTCGGAATAAAAATTGATTCCTGCAGCTGCTTAACACTTACGGAAAAAATTTAAAAAAATACATATAGGACATTGATAAGACAATGACTATTAAAATAAATACATTTTTTCTTCCACTAATGCATTTAAGACAATTTGATTTTACTTATTTGGTGAAACACTTTGAGATTTTATTGTATTTTAGCATGTGCTACATAAATTAAGTTTATTATTAAATCCTACCTACTTGAAACAACAAAAATAACAGGACTTTACCATTCTTATATGTCCTAACTTAACCATGTTACGTTGTGCTTAAGTTATGATTTTAAGTGATGCTTACTTAATATAGAAATAGTTCAATTCAATCAAAAATTATTAGTTTCATTTACTCAAAAAGAAGAACATGTTACACGAACTTGACATATTTAAGTTAACAGAACTTTTTAAAGACTTTGAGTATACACTACTTAATCTATTTAATTACTTTGAACATTCGGGTTTACAGTGCAGGTGATAAGTGATAGCCTCCGTAATTTCTTTGTGCCTGCGGGAGTTCGACGGGTATAGGGAAGCGCTGTATAAGGTTCCTGTACTGTTCTCTCTATGTGTTAAACTCCCTGAGTGTGAACATAGATAAACAGCCAGCCAAACTCCTTTTCAAGAGCCAGGAAGGTGAGCGTACTTGCTCCTTTAATGACTCCAAACATAGCAATCATCTTGCACTGACATCATTGAACTGGAGTGAAACTAGAAAAACACATAATACAAACTCTTAATCAATTATCATATAATCAGCAGGTAAATATATTCAGTCACTTACACAGGAGACTATGAAATAAGTATACTGTAGATATACAAACTGATATTACTACAAAGAAAAACAAGCAGGTAGTGGGTGAGCGTACACTTGTATCATTAGCTCAGAAGCTGCACCCTTTAACTGCACTTCAAAGAAGGTACAAAATAATGTCTCAAAACACCATATTATTAATTGCTTAATATACAAAGAACTGACAGAACTTACGACTATTGCTTTCTGAAGGACTCCTTTGAAGGATTGCTTTGGATTCCACATGAATGATTACACAGGTGTAGCCATGCTTTCCCACTGTTCTCTGCCCTTCCTGCTTCCTGTCTATGCGCATGTCAAACTAAAAGCCTTCCTGTCTATCCAGATGTCAAAATAAAAGATTCACAATTTTCCAATGTATAACAATAGAAATACACTTTACACTTATTTGTCTCATTAGCATATGAACATATTGAAAACAGAACACTCCCCGTCTGGCATTCCCAAATATGCCACTTTGTGCTTAACTGTCTTTGGTTGACTTCTGACTCTCGATTGATAAGAGCAAAATAACATCACTTATAGGCCTTGAGAAAGTCTTTACTTTGTCTTGTGATGTTGTTCTGACTTCCACTTTGCGCACCTTCCCATCACTACTTGGAAAGGTGGTAGTGACCAACCCCATCGGCCACTCGTTACGAGATGACTGCTTCTGTTTGAGCAACACTACATCACCCACTTGTAAGTTGCGACATGCTACTTGCCACTTGCGTCTTGGCTGCAGAGTGTGTAGATATTCATTTCTCCATCGGGTCCAGAATTCGTCAGCAAGTGCCTGTACTCGTCTCCACTGGCACTTCAAAAGTTCTTTTCCAACAAACTCGCCAGCTGGAGGTGGTACACCAGGTTTCTGCGTTACTATCATAGCGGGAGTCAGCAGCAGTGGTGAAGAAGGATCGGAGGAGACTGGGATCAATGGCCTCGCGTTGATTATAGCAGACACCTCTGCCATCAAGGTACAGAGCACTTCATGAGTCAAGGAACTGTGTTTACCGTGAGACAACATGGAGTCCAGTATCCTCCTGGTTACCCCAATCATGCGCTCCCACACACCTCCCATATGCGAGGCATGCGGGGGGTTGAACTCCCATGTACAGCCGTGTTCGTAGAGGTATCTCAGGATCTTGTCTTGACTCTGATCATCTTGTCTTATTCCTAATTCAGAACATGCTCCAACAAAGTTTGTACCACAGTCTGACCTCAGCTGCTTCACAGGCCCTCTTAAAGCAAAAAGTCTGCGTAGTGCATTGATGCAGCTACTTGAGTCCATGGACTCAATGACTTCTATATGCACAGCCCTGGTACTCATGCATGTGAAAAGGATCGCCCATCGCTTACTCTGAGCTGCTCCACCTCGGGTTCTTCGGGTGATTACCTCCCACGGACCAAAAACATCCAACCCTACATATGTAAAGGGAGGAGACATGCTCAGACGTTCTGGGGGAAGGTCGGCCATTTTCTGGACTTCCAGTTTTCCTCTCAGCTTTCGGCAGACAATACAGGAATGGATTACAGAGCTAATCAACCTTTTGCCAGCAACAATCCACAGGCCTTCCGCTCTGATTGCCCCTTCTGTAAACTGTCGTCCTTGGTGTTTTATCTTTTCATGGTAATGGGTCACTAGCAATTTGGTCACATGACTCTGTTTTGGAAGAATGATTGGATTTTTCATTCCAAGACTAACAGTGGAGTGTTTCAGACGTCCACCAACCCGTAAAAGACCGTTGTCCATGAAAGGGTCCAGCTTGAGGATTGTGCTTGTCTTTGAAATTGCTCTATTCTCTTGCAGTGCAACATACTCTTCAGGATAAGCGTCCCTTTGGACCAACCTAAGTATGGTCAGCTTTGCTGCCTCCAGTTCTTCTGGAGTATGAAGTTTGTTGCACATATGCCATCCTCTACAAGTATTTGGGGGGTTGGTACTGAATGATTGAGTCTGGTGGCTCAAGAAGGCAACTGCTCTCAGTAAAGACCTCCAGGTGGAGAAGCGTTGGAACCTATTTGAAGTCAGCTTACCCTCGGTTATATGGGTAGCACAGGATGTCAGCTGTGGTCTTACCTCCACGTCTGTATCTGGTTCGACCAGTTCAAAGGGCTCAAATGTTTGAGCCACAGGAGGCTTGTGAAGAAAATCTGGACCTGTAAACCACATAGTCTCTCCAAGCCGAGATGCTGGGACCGATCTGGTGGCTAGGTCAGCTGGATTCTGATCTGTTGGCACGTAGTGCCACTGCTGAGGAGAAGTTGTCTGTCGAATTCGGTGAACACGATTGTGCACATACACATAGAATCGTTTAGAATCATTGTGGATGTATCCGAGAACCACCTTGCTGTCACAGAAAAACTTCACAGTATCAGGTTTAAGATCGAGTTCCCTGAGGATTAGTTCTGCCACTTCGACGGCCAGCACTGCCCCACAGAGTTCCAGGCGAGGGATTGTGGGCTCTGGTTTAGGAGCTAGCTTGGCTTTCCCAAGTACAAAGCCGACTCGACACTGTCCATCTGTAGTGATGACTTTCAGGTAAGCTACTGCTCCTATGGCCCAGTTTGAGGCGTCAGAAAATACACAAAGCTCAGTATACATGGCAGTGGAGAGGGACTGTTGTATGTAGGCACGAGGAAGCTGAAGATTACTTAAATCCTGTAGTGATCTTCTCCATGTTTCCCATTCATTTAACTTGTTTGTGGGAAGTTCTCTATCCCAGTCGCATATGTCAGCTGAAAGTTCCCTTAGTAGTGCTCGTCCTCGGATGGTCACTGGAGCGGCCAAGCCCAGTGGGTCGAAGAGGCTGTTAACTGTCGATAGCACTCCTCGGCGAGTGAAGGGTTTATCGTCAGCTGCAACCTTGAATGTGAAGGTGTCAGAATCTATCCTCCAGCACAGACCAAGGCTTCTTTGCGCTGGGAGAACTTCCTCATTTAGCGCCAAGTCTTTTAAACCTGTAGCCAGATCTTCAGGGGTGAAAGCCTGCATCACTTTGATACTGTTCGAAGCAATCTTATGCAGTTTAAGATTAGATTCTGCCAGTGATGCTTGGGTGCGCTTGAGAAGGTCAATAGCCTCTGCTTCTGTCGAGAGAGAGATCAGTCCGTCGTCCACATAAAAGTGTCTCTCCACAAACTGGCGTGTGTCAGGTCCGTATTTGTGCTCACCCTCTTGGGAAGCTCTTCGAAGTCCATATATAGCGACTGCAGGTGAAGGGCTATTCCCAAACACATGCACGCGCATGCGGTATTCCACTACTTCCTTTGTCAGGTCATGATCTTTGTGCCAAAGAAATCTTAGATAATTTCTGTGGTCCTCTCTCACCATGAAACCATAGAACATCTGTTGGATGTCGGCCGTCACAGCAACAATGTCCTTTCTGAACCTGAGCAGCACGCCTAACAGGGAGTTATTTAGGTCAGGGCCTGAGAGCAGGACGCCATTAAGAGAAATGCCACTTTCTTGTGCACTTGAGTCAAATACCACACGTATTTGATCGGGTTTTTGGGGGTGGTAGACCCCAAAAATGGGTAAATACCAACATTCTTCATGTTCTTGGAGAGAAGGTGCCTTCTCAGCGTGCCCATTTTCAAAGAGCTTCTTCATGAACGCAATGAACTGCTCTTTCATTTTAGGATTTTTGCCCAATGTGCGATCCAGAGAGTGGAGACGAGACAAGGCTTGAGGACGGTTGTTTGGTAGGCGTGGTCTGGGCGACCTGAATGGCAGAGGAGCAACCCAGCTGTTTTGTTCATTCTGACAGAACTCCTTCTGCATGATGTTCAGAAAGCTCTCATCTTCAAACGACAAAGCGGGTTCGTTATCACACGTTTGTCTTGTGAATACGCTTACCCCAAGTTTTTCCTCAGCAGGCACGTTGATGGAGCCATAACTGGACAGGAAAGGGTGAACATTGGGTCTTTGCTCCCCGCCATACGCCAACTTTTCTTTCACAGATATTTCATTCTGGCATGGCACCATGAAAGATGGACGTCCATTCGGCAGGACACTAGTCTTATAGACAGCTACAGTAGGCTTGTGTGCCCTGTTGATGCAAACTTCCCCAACTATCACCCATCCCAAATCCAACTGCTGGGCAAAGGGAGCATTGTGGGGGCCGTTAATTTGTTGCCTTACTTTGTGCACACGAATGAGATCTCTTCCCAGTAAGATCAAAATCTGTGCTTCGGGATCTATCTCAGGAATGTAAGGCGCTATGGGCATCAAGTGGGCATGGGAACCCGCAACCTCTGGTGAGGGGATTTCAGACCTGTTGGTCATGATGTCATTACATTCAATGAGTGGAGGCAAGTCTAAGCACACTTCACCATCTAAAGCCTCAATCTGGAAACCGACTGCCTTTCTCCCTGTCATCTCAGTAGTACCAGCGCATGTCTTCAGCAAGTATGGGGAAAGGTTGCTAGTGATCCCAAAGAGTTGGAAAAACTCAGATTTGGCCAGCGAGCGATTGCTCTGGTCATCAAGGATGACATACATCTTGACTGAGCGCTCTCGTTGTCCCTTTGGAAAAACTCGCACCAGGCAAATCTTAGCGCACGATCGTTCAAGGAGACCATCTCCACAGACTTCAGTGCACTTTGAGGTTACCTCTGTTGTGGAGTTGTTTCGCTGGTCTGTATCTGACACTGATGCAGGAGGCGACACTTCTGGGAGAGTAGTCTCCGGATGAAGAGCAGTGCAGTGCTTATCACTCTCACATTCATTGCACTGTAGGTTCATGTGACATTCCCTTGCAACATGAGTAACTGAGCAGCACCTAAAGCACCGTCTGTGGTCCTTTAATAACTTCTTCCGTTCCGTGAGTGGTTTCGCTTTAAAAACCCTACATTTTTCCAGAGGGTGGGGTTTGTTGTGAAGTGGACAATACTTAGCAAGATCATTTGTGCCTCTGCCATCTGTTTCTTCTCTATGTCTGGAGCTTGGATTAGCTACTGTAGACACATTTGTCTTTCGAACGGCTATGGCAGTTCTCCCACCATCATGATTTGCCATGGGTTTTTCATTTCGATTATAATAACGGCTGCTGTTTGTCAAAACAAAACTAGGATCGTTTCTAGCCTTGGCTTCACTGTTGACAAAATCCACAAAAAAGGCAAATGGGGGAAAACATACCCTATGCTGTTCTTTATACCTTGAACCAGCGGAGAGCCATTTCTCTTGCAGGTTCACTGGCAGCTTTTCGACAATGGGGTTAATGCCTCTTGGAGTATCCAAGTAACTAAGACCTGGTAGATAACCATCTTCCTTGGCTGCCAAAAGCTCCATCAGTAGGTCACTTAATTCCCTTAGTTTTATGTTTTCTCTCAACGTGAGACGAGGGAAGCAGTCCAGTCGCTTAAAGAGAGCACACTCTATCACTTCTGGGGTTGCATAACATTCTTGAAGTCTCAACCATGACAAATTAAGCGCAGCTTCAGGGTTAGTGATATGAGCAGCACGGATCCTTTTTACATGTTCTGATGATTCCTTGCCAAGCCATTTTACTAGTAGATCTAACTCTTCACTGGCTGTCAGCTCCAAATCCTGAATGGTGCTGACGAAGGATGACTGCCAAGCTCTGTAGCCTTCTGGCTGATCATCAAATTTAGTGAGACCTGCGGTTACTAATTCCCTGCGTGCCAGATACTTTGCAAAGTCTAACATGCCTGTAGATGGAGTCTGAGAGTTTTGCTGTATACTGATCCTTTGACAAGTATCTGAATGCCGTATGTGTGGACTGCGTTCTGAAGATGCCTTACAAAAATAGCGAGGGCTCAATGGAGTGAACTGAGGTGAGAACGGCTGCTGTCCTGTAGTTGGCTGATGCTCACTTAGCTGTGAGTAACCAGGGTTTGTGGATAGAGTGTGATATTCTACGTTGGATTCTGGGAGTTCTTGTTTTGTTGACAGCGATGCTTTCTTAACATAGATGGGACTCAGTGTGGCTTGAGAATCTATGGCAGGTTTAAAACTGATTCGAGCTTGATCTTCGAGGTATGCCTCAGTTTGCTGTTTGATGGACAAAGGTGAGATGCCACTCCTGTTGCTGTGTATATCATCACAGTCTATGCCTGCTGCTGCTTCTAAAACCTCAGCCTCAGCAACAGCAACGGCAGCTGCTTTTTCAAGTTCCAATGCTTCTAGATCTGCCTCAAGAGTAGCCTTTTCTAAATCCAACTTGGCCTTTTGTTTTTTTATTTCGAGCTCCCTCTGTGCAAATGTGGCCCTGGTGCGTGCAGCTTCAGCGATAGCTCTGGCTTTTGCAGCGGCGCTGGCTACTGAATGCTTTGAAGAAGAGGTGCGCTTGGAGCTGGAAACCGATGACACTTTGTCGTCCATTTTGGCATCCATAACTATGCTGGAGAATCCCTCTGACGAATATAGTCTTTCACTGTACTGTTCTCTCTATGTGTTAAACTCCCTGAGTGTGAACATAGATAAACAGCCAGCCAAACTCCTTTTCAAGAGCCAGGAAGGTGAGCGTACTTGCTCCTTTAATGACTCCAAACATAGCAATCATCTTGCACTGACATCATTGAACTGGAGTGAAACTAGAAAAACACATAATACAAACTCTTAATCAATTATCATATAATCAGCAGGTAAATATATTCAGTCACTTACACAGGAGACTATGAAATAAGTATACTGTAGATATACAAACTGATATTACTACAAAGAAAAACAAGCAGGTAGTGGGTGAGCGTACACTTGTATCATTAGCTCAGAAGCTGCACCCTTTAACTGCACTTCAAAGAAGGTACAAAATAATGTCTCAAAACACCATATTATTAATTGCTTAATATACAAAGAACTGACAGAACTTACGACTATTGCTTTCTGAAGGACTCCTTTGAAGGATTGCTTTGGATTCCACATGAATGATTACACAGGTGTAGCCATGCTTTCCCACTGTTCTCTGCCCTTCCTGCTTCCTGTCTATGCGCATGTCAAACTAAAAGCCTTCCTGTCTATCCAGATGTCAAAATAAAAGATTCACAATTTTCCAATGTATAACAATAGAAATACACTTTACACTTATTTGTCTCATTAGCATATGAACATATTGAAAACAGAACAGTTCCCGTTACTGATGTTTGGGTGGTTGACCGGGACGGAGTTTCTCCTGTGACTTCCTGGTCATCCCTGGCGTGTTCTCCGTTGTTTTTCCCCTGCCAATTTTAGCATCGCACGGCACAGCTTCTGTATCACGTGGTATAAGGCTCCGTCCTTGTCATTTGTTGAGCAGGAAGAGTGAGCGCTTGTTTTCATGCAGATTACGTCCCGGATCAAAATGCAGTACAGTCGTCGTTGTCTTTTTTTTTTCTTTTTTTAAAACATCGTTGTCATTTGGAAATGAGATTTCACGTAAGTATGAATCGAGATCGCGATTTTCTAACAATTAATCATGCAGCCCTAACCTCTGTTGTAGGAGCTTTTGACATTCTCTACTTCAACACTCAGTGTCTTCCGTGTTGGGTGATTCTCTATGTTCTTCCTCCTTTTCTTGCTTCAATCTCAGGGGTAGACTGCCCTGAGATATGTTTTTCCGCAGACTAGGGGATTATTCTGCCCCTGCAGTTGAGATTTGAGATGGACAGATTTGATATTACGTATTGGTCTGATACTCACCTAAATTACTCGATCGGTTATTGAAAAGAAATACAAATTTAATCCAATCCTTTAAATATCACAGAAGTACTTCACAAAAACTTGCGACATAGCGTAACCCAGCTCATAACCATAGCACATTGGAGCAGCATGCGTCACGTGATAGAGCGGCTGTGGCGTAAGAGTGCTGTCAGTGGTCCGGTGGAACATTTGGAGCATCGGTACGAAACCAGCATTTCATCTCAGAGAAAGCAAGAAAGCATTCCCACGCTAAGCTTCACAACCGATATATGGAGCGACTGCCTCTTCTTCTCTCCCCTTCCCTCTCCTGTTGCTACTTCAATCATGAAACTGATCAGTGATCAGCTGATTGGCTTTTCTGTCGTAGTCTTGGATCCTGGACCCGACCTCACGCATGCAAAACCAGTGTGCTGTGCTGTTCAGTTTCTCAACAATGACATGCATTTTTGGAGATATGTTCGGCAAATAAACAAAAACGTCATATTGCTAGAAATGCCATCACTAAAAACACTATGTCAAAAATCAAGCCTTTTATCATCACAGTCTTGGTCTGCCAATAAACAATTGCTTCAGTATTTAAAAACGATTTTCGCTGTCACCTCCCTTAAAGCAGGATGTCTGGAGATCTTCCAGTCTACGATGGGTCCACTGTGAAGGTGCAATAACATGGGGCCCACTTGTGATAACATTCTACATGCATGCATACAACACATGAACACTAAAGTGAGGAAATAATATTACTATTATTAATGTTATATGATTTATAACAAAAGAAATGTGCCACTACAACATGAATAACACAGCGCTGGTAAATACACACAGAAATGAACAACTACAAGATTAAGTCTGCATGGCCCACACGCTCATGCGACCCTAGGATGTCGCTGTCATCTTCTTGCTCCTGGAAAAACATACATACATCCACCCTTTCCTTGTCTGCTTGGAGTAGGTGCAATCTGCGTATCACTGTCAAGTCAGTGATCCATTTTCCCCCCCATTATCAGTACAGTCTCAGTGCACTCCTCAAACATGAAAAGAAAAAAAGAAAAGAACATACTACAAAATATAAAAATACGAAAGTCTAATTTTAGGACTTGCCAAAGCATACTCGTCTCCTTAAACTGATAAATCAAACCAAAACTTATTGACAGGTTCCACTTGGAAAAAAAAATGTAGCTGCCAAATAAATCCCCAAAACATTCATCCACCAGCCACACACATTTCACACAACCCTAATGTCCTATTAGATAATAAGTTTCTTCCCATGTAACCAGGTGTATGTCATGGTAAAGCCTCCCCCACACATTTGAAGTCAAATTTATTTAAAAGGGACAGTGGAGTTTGACATAGTCCAAGTACAAAACATGAAACTGATGTAACACACATAAGTTTATAGCTATTGCTAATTTTCAACAATTGTCCCTTGTTGGGCTTACAATCAAAATAAATACATTTTACATTTTCATAAAACCAAAATATATCATAAATACAACTACAATTAATAGACAATAAATAAAAATAAAATCATTAGTTAAAATGACTACATCTCTGATTTCCCTTTAACCAAACTTTAACCTTCAATGGAAAGGATCTGATGTCTGTAATCAATTTGATTTTGGTTGGAAGTGTGTTCCACAGATTGCAAGCCTTTATGGAAAATGCCGACTGACCAAATTTAGGTCTGCGATATGATATCTTGCAGTTTCCGTTCACCATGCTTCTAGTAATACGATTACAATCTTGTCTCTGGATGTATCTATTAAGACACTCTGGGGCCATCCTATTTATACATTTAAAGACTAAGAAAACACAAATGATTAAAACTCCTAAAACAAAGTAGATTATATTTCTCTAAAATGTGGCAATGATGCCAGGGCTGCACGATTTGTTTTGCTTATAATTGAGATCACGATTCTCTCACTTGTTAACTGCACATCAATTTCGTAACAGTTCAGACTGAACATGAAAACATTAAATGTCTCACTTGTCTACTCTTACGTACAAGAACTTAAAACACTTCTAACAATACCATTTTGAACAGTATTCTTTCCGTGTGTAAGGTGATGAGAGAGGTAGGTAATAGCGATGTTTCTTAAAATGTAAACCACAATTATTATTATTATTATAATTTTTTTTTTTAACCTGTCCCGTTTGGTTCTTTTGCCATCAGAATTATTGTCTAAAGGCAAAGAAAGATGCCCAACGGATTTACTTGGTGACCATCCCAGCAAGAAAGAGGGAAAGAAAAAAAAAACCTGAGAAGAGGGACGGGGGGAAAAGGGCAAAAAAACAAAAACCAACAGAATAAGCAGACAAAAAAAAAATACATATCGATCACCTGGATCACCTGTTGAGAAAGAAAAAAGAAAGCAAGCAGAAGAAGACGAGAGTAATAAACAAGATCACAATGATATATGGGAATATGACAGTAAATACTAAATATTAAACATTATTGTGCAGCACGTAAGATCGACAGCTCACAGTGTGCTTTGAGGTAGGAGCCAAAAAGGGTGTAGTTTGTGTGTGTGATCACCCGTGTGTACACCTGTGAGCATGAACGCGCTTGTTTTTAAAAGGTTCCCTCATGTAATGATCTGCTAGAGGGTGTGGGGGGCCACTGCCCCGACCTCCAGGGCATGAAGCAGGTATGGAGGAGATCAAAACTCCAGACATCCAGAGGCCCCCAGAACACAAGAGACCAAGGAAGACCAACAGAGGGGCAGCCGCGCCACTATCCCAGAAAGAGCTGAGGAGAGTCCCAGATGAGGGGTCACTCAGCAGCCGCGGAGCAGAAGCCAGGGGGGGTTGCAGTGACGTGCCCGTGAGCTCCGCCGGCAGCCAGCTTAAACCACAATTATTAACAAAATATAACGCTTAGTTTGGCTGGACCATAAGTCTGTCATTGCCGTGAAATGTTTTACTGCTTGTAATTCGTCTCCACACTTGCCCGACACTGGTGTATAGAGCAGGTAGTGCAATATTTGAAAAATAGTTGCAGGACGGAACTGTGTAGGGTTTGTCTAGGGTGTTGATCATTTTCCTAAATCTCTCATTTTGCACAGTGTTGATGGGAGCCATATCTTTAGCCAGGTAATAAGTGATAGCCTCCGTAATTTCTTTGTGCCTGGGGGAGTTTGACGGGTATGGGGAAGCGCTTTATAAGGTTCCCGTTATTGATGTTTGGGTGGTTGACCGGGACGGATTTTCTCCTTGTCACTTTCTTGGCCTTTACAGCTTCGTCATATTGCACTTTATGGTGACATTTAAGGTGGTTATACAAATTCGTAGTGTTAGCTTGCGGTGCTGCTACTATGGCAAAACGCATCTTGCAAATGATATCTTTTTGACTCTCATTGTTTTCTTTGAAACCAAAAAACTTCCACACGGAGGAACGAGAACCTTTTCTTGGAATTAATGTTACAGGGGGGGTTGTCATTCTCACCGCCCTCAGCGAGCTTTTCCTCTGCACTCATTGTGTTTTCTCCCCTCAGGCAGTTTCTCTCACGTGCTCTCCGTTGTATTTTCCCTGCCAGCTGGCTTCTGTATCACGTGGTATAAGGCTCCGCCCTTGTCATTTGTTGAGCATGAAGAGTGAGCGCTTGTTTTCATGCAGATTATGTCCCGGATCAAAATGCGGTACAGTCATCATCTTTTTCTTTTTTTTCCTTTTTCCTTTTTAACATCGTTGTCATTTGGAAATGAGATTGAACATAAGTATGAGTTGAGATTGCGATTTTCTAGTGTTTAATTGTGCAGCCCTAAATGATGCCAACAAAAAGGGAGCCGTTTAATGAGGCTGGTAAAAAATAGGCACAACAAAGGGCAAGGCAAACTGAAGTAAAACTAACATTAAGCTAAACTGGGAGAACTAAACAAATAACATGAAAAACTTGGACTTGAACAACAGACGACCTGACAAAGAATGACCAAAAACACAGACTAAATACACACAAGGGTGATTAGTCTGACATAACGAGACAAAGGAAGCAAAGCTGAATACACTGACATAGGACACAGACCTTCAAAATAAAACAGGAAACATGAGACGCAGACATGACAATACAAACTTGATAACATAAGACACTTGGCATGAAACACAAAGGGTGAGGGAAACTTAAATACCGGGGAAGAAAATACAAGAGGAATCTAATAACCAAATGAACTTCGCTGACCTAAAGAACTTAAACATAAACCATAAACATCAAAAATGAACTGGAACTCAAAACACTGGGTCAAAAGACCCAGGAACGTGACAAATTCATAAATAACTGAGCTGCTGAAGTAGGTATATAGTGCCGAATTAACTCAAAACAATTCAGATTAGCCTTGACCATCTTAGCAATCTTCTTTACATGCTTGTCCAATTTAAGACGTAAATCAAAAATTATTCCTAAAAACTTAAAATCTTTGGCCTTCTTCGTTCCTTAACTGGATTTGTTCATCTGTTTATCTGATCATCAGGAACAAGACACTAAAAATCTCTTGGTCTCACTCATTTAAACCCTCTGCTGCATTCTGTTCACTCCTGCGATCATTCAATCATCTTTCCTAATATAATATTAGTCCACCAGTTCATATATTGCTTCTCATCTCACTAAGTGAGCCGAACAAGATGATAAAATCAGAAACACAGGCTTAAAATACCATCTGGTATTCATGAGCTTCATTGCATGTGTGTGTATGTGTTAGTAGGATTAAAACATTCTGTGCTTATGTATGTCGTTTTAACTACTTTCCTCTTTTTCTGAAACAAATCTCTGTTTACTACACCTTCTTGTTTCAGAAACATCTAAAGAAGAAAGTATCTATTGTAGTCAGGCACAGCTAAATTCTGCTTGTGAGTTAACCTAGCCAACCACACTGTGTGTTGTTAGCACCTTCAACATGTACCCCCTCGTGATGTGTGCCACTTCCTCTATGTCCTCTATTTGTACCACCATATGGAGAACCACAATAGCCACACACATCGAAATACAGAATTATTAGATGCTTAGATGATGAATTGTAGAATAAATTCTCCATTTGTAAAATAATTTTAGAATTCCACATCAACAAATTGAGTTTCAAAATGTTTTTTAAAAACCTCATTACCATCCTAGGGAAGCTAGGATGGTAATGAGGTGCTTGGAAATGTTGTAGGTGGCTGAGTTTATACTGCTACCATTGAGACTGATCCGGACTCCGTCTTTGTGGATCTTTGGAAGTCCATATATACAGGGTGTAGCATCCCCTAGGTAAAGGCGGTGATATGCAGGGGGTCAGAGATTTTTCCCTTTCAAGTTCTTGTAGGCAACTGATGACTTTCTATTTGTAGTTGCTTCTGGTTTTTCACCTTGAAGCTTCATAGGTATTGTTGTCACTGAGGAGTTTAGTCATGTTTATTTGCTCTGCTTCTTTTTGTCAGAGATAAAATACAAATATATACTTTCTGAGTCCCAGCTGAGTAACAGGAGGAGGAGAGTCTGGTGGTGCAGCAGAGGAACAATTTCAGCCATTTGGACTCAGCTCAGCCACTACAGAGGAAACAATGACTTCAACACAAAAGGTGAGAAAAACATCACAGTTACACTGTTATTCAAACTGTGTGCACAGCTGGCTGGTTTTTAAAAACACGTCAACAGCAGCTTTATCTTTTCCATCCTGGGCTCCTCCATATATACAGAATCTCCATTCACAACCAAAAAACACAGACGTTACAAGAAAATACAAAGATCATATTTTCTCTACACACATTGAAACAACAATATCATCAGTTGAACTCAAAATTTTTTCTGAAGTAAAAGAGTTTCTCTACTGATCGATATTTCTTCAATAATGTCATTTTCATTACAACTCTCATTGTAGCACATCATTGTAATGTGATACTATCACCAGAAGGTGGTGGTAACACACCTACAATGTGTTTTTTGACATGTTTGATTCCACCAATGGAGGGAGTTTCAGTTTGTTCCACGACTGCATTTCACTCACTGCCTCTGTTTGTATCTCTGTCACTGCAGGACCAACATGGAGCGAGAAGTCAGCGCACTCAGGAAGCCGACAAACCTCACAGAAGAAAGGGAGAGAAAACCTACAGCTGTGATGAGTGTGGGAAGGATTTTACCCAGGCTGGAAACTTAAAAAAACACCAACTCATCCACAGTGGAGTTAAACCTTACAGCTGTGAGTTGTGTGGAAAGTCTTTTACCCAGGCTGGACACTTAAAAAAACACCAACTCATCCACAGTGGAGTTAAACCTTACAGCTGTGACTTGTGTGGAAAGTCTTTTACCCAGGCTGGACACTTAAAAACACACCAACTCATCCGCAGTGGAGTTAAACCTTACAGTTGTAACTTGTGTGGAAAGTCTTTTACCCTGGCTGGATACTTAAAAACTCACCAACTCATCCACAGTGGAGTTAAACCGTACAGCTGTGACTTGTGTGGAAAGTCTTTTACGCGGGCTCAAACCTTAAATACACACCGATTCTTCCACAGTGGATTTAAAGCGTACAACTGTGACTTGTGTGGAAAGTCTTTTACCCGGGCTGGATACTTAAAAAAACACCAAGTCACCCACAGTGGAGTTAAACCGTACAGCTGTGACTTGTGTGGAAAGTCTTTTATCCAGGCTGGAGACTTCAAAACACACCAACTCATCCACAGTGGAGTTAAGCCTTACAGCTGTGACTTGTGTGGAAAGTCTTTTACCCAGGCTGGAAGCTTAAAAACACACCAATTAATCCACAGTGGAGTTAAACCTTACAGCTGTGACTTGTGTGGAAAGTCTTTTAACCAGCCTGGAAACTTAAAAACACACCAACTCATCCACAGTGGAGTTAAACCTTATAGCTGTGACTTGTGTGGAAAGTCTTTTACCCTGGCTGGAAACTTAAAAACACACCAACGCATCCACAGTGGAGTTAAACCTTACAGCTGTGACTTGTGTGGAAAGTCTTTTACCCTGGCTGGATACTTAAAAACACACCAACTCATCCACAGTGGATTTAAACCGTACAGCTGCGACTTGTGTGGAAAGTCTTTTACCCAGGCTGGAAACTTAAAAAAACACCAACTCATCCACAGTGGATTTAAACCGTACAGCTGCGACTTGTGTTGAAAGTCTTTTACCCAGGCTGGACCCTTAAAAAAACACCAACTCATCCACAGTGGATTTAAACCGTACAGCTGCGACTTGTGTTGAAAGTCTTTTACCCAGGCTGGACCCTTAAAAAAACACCAACTCATGCACAGTGGATTTAAACCGTACAGCTGCGACTTGTGTGGAAAGTCTTTTACCCAGGCTGGACCCTTAAAAAAACACCAACTCATCCACAGTGGATTTAAACCGTACAGCTGCGACTTGTGTTGAAAGACTTTTACCCTGGCTCGAAGCCTAAAAACACACCAAGTCATCCACAGTGGAGTTAACCTCCTAAGACCTCCTTCCATTGCATGCATTTTTAATTTCCTTTTGACATTTGGGCATATTGGGGCATATTGGGATGAATGTAAAAACAAAGAATTACCAGATTTTTTTAACCTTATTTTTGTTTTTATGAAAAATCAGAGCCACATATGAGAATATTCTTTTAAAATTTTGATAGAACAGTAGCAGTATAATGTCCTCGTAAGTGGATATCAGGCACTTGTAAATGTGATAAATGTGAAACTCTTCTGGTTTCAGGGTCAGACTTAAAAACCTTGAGATCAGGCTCCACAGAGTTCAGATGGAATCTCCCATAAAGAGTGTCAGCTGATGTCACACTTGGATCTGATGAGGTAGCTCTGATTTCTGGACCTGCAGTGAATAATCCTGAATGTTACATTTAGAAAGCTGCATGTATAGATATGCATATCAAGTTTATGTTTTTTCCTTTGAGGGATTTTAATTCTCTAAAATGTTATCCCTGTTACATTTCATTCTTTGTTTCCTTAGGACACAGTAGTGTTTAGTAGTAGTATTCATTTTATGTGTTACCTCAGTTAATTTTCAATCCTTCATTCATATATAATTTTTTGCTGTGTTAAATCTTCTCTTAAATCATTTTCTCCCAAAACTGCAAATGTTTTCACAGCAGTTGCTCTTAAAACTTCTAAAATGAACTAAATCTGTCCACCAGCTTTGAAACAACACCTGCTGTGACTTTATGTCCAGAAAAAAGAAACTCAAGCTAAACTGGTTTTGGGCTGTACTTCCATATAATGCCAGTTTGTACCAGAAGATGAAGCAGTGAGTCAGTGTAACCTTTATTTAATTAGGCACAGAACACATTCGTATTCACAGTGGCAGCAAAGAAATGTTGAAAGTTAAAAACAGCAGCACACATCAGGACCATTTTAAAGATCACAGGTGACTTTTACTTAATTCAAATAACTTCAAATTTTGGCTCCTCCTTTCACTTTAGTGTATTTACTGTATCCTTGAAGTCCACGTGTTGTTTTTTAACTAATTCATTTTGATCCACATGTTCTGCAGCTGTTTTCCTGTTGATTTGAAGTTTGTATTATGAGGAGGAGGCGGACGCACTTTTTCTCCTCTCCCTTATCTTCCCTGCTTATGTCCTTGTCTAGTCTCGTGTTTTTTTTGTATTTTCCCTGGAACATTCTCTCACAGTCTGTTCTCTAAATCCTAAAAGAGGAATTATGGATTGGATCAACTGGTTCCTAAATGCAATTGACACCCCTTTCTCAACGAGAAGTTTGGGCTTGGGTGAGCCTGAGTGGTGAAGATATCTACCTATTCGGAACCATGGTAACAGGGTTCTGGCTGATCGGAGCTGGCTTGGCCCTGACTTATCGAAGAATTAAGAAAGCGGAACCGGCTGTTCAAACCCCCACAAGGCTGCCCGCTGGGATTGGAACGATGGGAGAGGCGTGAGTTTCTCGAAATGGGCTCATTGAGTCAGCACGGATAAGATCTTGGAGAGGCTACGGCTGCTGTGAATACTCAGAATAAGATCTCTGACTGCAGACTGGATACATCTCGGAAGGGCTAGCCTGGAATAACATCTCTCGGCGCAAAATTGGATGACATCTCGGGGAGGCACACTGCCGTGAGTTCTCAGAAATTGGCTCCTTGAGCACAAGAAGTGACAACATCACAGAACGCAAGTATGGCGAAGCTCGCGGCTCTCCAACGGGAGATTGAGAGACCACTGTTGGACTGTGGAACTGCTTTGAAATTCATATGAGCTGTTCGCACTAAAGTAAAAAAATAACATCACTTATGCGGATACCCCTTTGGCGCCAGCTGCAAAGCCGGAGCTGAACAAAACACCCTGATAACGACTGTGTTTAGTCTGTTCCTTCCCATTCCATGCAAGGCCACCTGGGTTGGCTGGAAGACTGTTTACTTAGCCTGGCAGGGCGAAGGACACTGTCTCAGCTGAACTCTGGACACGCACACACATACATATACTGATACTGATAAGCACTCACCGACGCATCACCCTCCCTACCCCGGATCCAACGCCACCTCCAACGCTTACCTCCCCTCTGATGTGGACATCGGGTCAGCTGGAGGCGCAGTCGAAAGATTGCAGCGGTCCCAGATCAGATGTACACACTGGAACTCTTTCCCATGTTGCTTGTCTGTGTTTATTGTGCTATGATGTGTTGATATCTGTGCATTCCTGTATTATCCTTTTGTGTTACACATTTCGATGTTTTTTTCCTCGCTAGTCTGACCTGTCTCCCCAATATGATGTTTGTGTATTGTATGTACGGTCGGCAAGGTCTGTCATCTCAGTTGTGGGCAAAAGACCTGCAACTGACAAATAGAGGCTATCTCATCTCTCATCATCATGAAATCCTAATCATGTTAAAGTGTTAGTTATATTTGATGAACTCTGTGGAACGTTTGTCTTATTAAACAGTTTGGTGTGAAAAATGAAGAATTGGTCTCAGAACAAGTAGATTGAGCCATGATTTCAGATTCAAACTAATTTAACTGTTTTCAGTGGTACATGTGGAGGTTTATCAGAGGAGCAGACTTGGCTGTTCTCCACTCACACAGAACAGGGTTCCTGCAGCTCATTAAAAACTCTGAAATGATCTTCAAGGACAAAAATATGTGATTTTTCTCAAAAACGTGCTGTGGGCATGACGTTTTCAGAGAGTGTGTTTAAGATGCATTGTGACTAACATCTCACACATTCCAATAAAGCAGATGTTCCTACATTGCAACTGTGCTTTGCAGATGTGTTCTCCCCCCTGCCCGTGTGCACGACTCTTATGGAGCACCACTTTGAAACGCAGCTGATTGGCAGATTCCCTGGTCCACAGAGTCCAAAGACAAAAACGACCTTCTCCACTCTGTATGGTTCGTAGCAATTCGTCACACTTCTGTTTGGCTTGTTTGAAGCCCCGGCCATTTTTCAGCACCTCCTGTAGCAATAGCTGCGTCCTCACACTTCATGTGCTGTTTCCTACCTGGATGATGTCGTCATTCATAGTGATACCTCAATACCTTTGACCGTGGCTAATTTTTTTTTTTTTTTAAACCCAAAAAAACGGCAGATGGCAGAAACATAGTGGCCGAAGTCTAAACTTTTAAATGTAAGTATTGAATTTTTCAACCTCATCAGTTAACATTGTCCATGCAGATATTATAGATTTATAAATGATTACCTAACAATCTTGTCAACACAAAGTTCTTTATTGACAGGCAGTGGGGAGAGGGGACACTTGGGCAGTGCATTTACTGCATATAATGTGTTATAAACCTTTTATAGGCTACTCACTAGGGCTGGGTATCGTCACTGATTTCTATAATCGATTTGATTAAATTAAATTTTGACTCAGTAACTGTTTCAAAGTCCTCTCCGTGAATCGCTACCTTATCGTGGTGGAGGGGTTTGTGTGTCCCAAGGGATCCAAGGGGCTATGTTGTCTGGGGGCTTTCGCCCCCTGGTAGGGTCTCCCATGGCAAATTGGTCCTGGGTGAGGGACCAGACAAAGAGCGATTCAGAAGACCCTTATGAAGAGAACATCGAGGGAACAGTTTACCCTGCCTGGGATAGGGTTACTGGGGCCCCGCCCTAGAGCCAGGCCCGAGGAGGGTGCCCGAGGGCGAGCGTCTGGTGGCCGGGCCTTAGTCCATGGGGCCCGGCCGGGCACAGCCCGAAGAGGAGACATGGGCCCATCCTCCCGCCGGCCCACCACCCGCAGGAGGCGCCATAGGGGTCGGGTGCATTGTGTGTCGGGTGACGGCCAGGAGCGGAGGCCCTGGCGGACTGATCCCCGGCTGCCAAGACTGGCAATAGGGACATGGAATGTCACCTCTCTGGTGGGGAAGGAGCCTGAGTTAGTGCGTATGGTTGAGAGGTACTGGCTAGATATAGTCGGGCTCGCCTCTACGCATGGCTTGGGCTCTGGAACCAGTCTCCTGGAGAGGGGCTGGACTCTGTCTCAGTCTGGAGTTGCCCCTGGTGAGAGGCGGCGGGCTGGGGTGGGTATTTTAATATCCCATCACCAGACCTGCGACCATATGTTCTGGACACTCGGGTGAAGAGAGGGGCTGAGCTGTCAACTGATCACCACCTGGTGGTGAGTTGGATCAGGTGGCGGGGGAGGACGCTGGACAGACCTGGTGCACCTATACACGTAGTGAGGGTGTACTGGGAACGTCTAGCAGAGGCCCCAGTCCGAGAGATCTTCAACGCACACCTCTGGCAGAGCTTCAACAGCATTCCAAGGGAGACTGGGGACATTGAGTCCGAATGGACCATGTTCAGCGTCTCCATTGCTGAAGCTGCTGCATTGAGTTGGTTGGTGCCTGTCGTGGTGGTAATCCCCGAACCAAATGGTGGACACCAGAGGGAGCCACCAGGCTGAAGAAGGAGTCCTATCAGGCTTGGTTAGCCTGTGGGACTCCGGAGGCAGCCGACAGGTATCGACAGGCCAAGCGGAATGCGGCTCGGGCAGTGGCTGAAGCAAAAACTCGGGTGTGGGAGGAGTTCGGAGAGGCCATGGAGAAAGACTTTCGGACTGCCTCGAAGAGATTCTGGCAAACCGTCAGGCGTCTCAGGAGGGGAAAGCGGTGCTCTACCTGCACTGTGTATAGTGCTGGCGGAGCGCTGCTGACGTCGACTGAGAAAATTGTCGGGCGGTGGAAGGAATACTTCGAGGACCTCCTTAATCCCACTGACACTTCTTCCGAGGAGGAAGCAGGGTCTGGGGATGAGGGGAATGACCCGCCAATTTCCGGGGGCGAGGTCACTGAGGCAGTTAAACAACTCCTAGGTGGCAGAGCCCCTGGTGTTGATGAGGTCCACCCCGAGTTCCTGAAGGCTCTGGACGTTGTGGGGCTGTCTTGGTTGACACGCCTCTACAATGTTGCGTGGAGATCAGGGGCAGTACCCCTGGACTGGCAGACCGGGGTGGTGGTCCCCATCGTTAAGAAGGGGGACCGGAGGGTGTGTTCCAACTACAGGGGGATCACACTCCTCAGCCTCCCTGGGAAAGTCTATGCCAGGGTGCTGGAAAGTAGAGTTCGTCCGCTAGTCGAACCTTGGATACAGGAGGCACAATGCGGTTTTCGTCCTGGTCGCGGAACACTGGACCAGCTCCTTATCCTCTCGAGGATACTTGACGGTGCATGGGAGTTTGCCCAACCAGTCTACATGTGTTTTGTGGACTTGGAGAAGGCATTCGACTGTGTCCCTCGGGGTGTCCTATGGGAGGTGTTGCGGGAGTACAGGGTGTCTGGCCCATTGCTACGGGCCATTCAATCCCTATACAACCGTAGCAAGAGCTTGGTTCGCATTGCCGGTAATAAGTTGGATTCGTTCCCGGTAGGGTAGGTGATGGGCTCCGCCAGGGCTGCCCTTTGTCACTGGTTCTGTTCATAATTTTTATGGACAGGATTTCTAGGCGCAGCCAAGTGGCGGAGGGCTTTCACTTCAGTGGCCTCAGAATCTCATCTCTGCTTTTTGCGGATGATGTGGTTCTGTTGGCTTCATCGGGTGGGGGCCCTCCAGCTCACACTGGAACGGTTCGCAGCCGAGTGTGAAGCAGCAGGAATGAGGATCAGCACCTCCAAATCTGAGGCCATGGTTCTCAGCCGGAAAAGGGTGGAGTGCCCACTCTGGGTCAGGGATGAGTTCCTGCCCCAAGTGGAGGAGTTCCAGTATCTCGGGGTCTTGTTCGCGAGTGATGGGAGAAGGGAGCCAGAGATCAACAGACGGATTGGGGCTGCAGCTGCAGTAATGCAGATGCTGCACCGGTCCGTCGTGGTGAAGAGGGAGCTGAGTGTAAAAGCGAAGCTCTCAATTTACCGGTCGATCTACGTCCCTACCCTCACCTATGGCCACGAGCTGTGGGTAGTGACCGAAAGATCGCGGATACAAGCGGCGGAAATGAGCTTCCTCCGAAGGGTGGCTGGCCTGTCCCTTAGAGATAGGGTGAGAAGTTCGGCCATCAGGGAGGGGCTCAGAGTAGAGCCGCTGCTGCTCCACATCGAAAGGAGCCAGTTGAGGTGGTTCGGGCATCTGACAAGGATGCCTCCTGGGTGCCTCCTGGGTGAGGTGTTCCGGGCATGTCCCACCGGGAGGAGGCCCCGGGGCAGACCCAGGACACGCTGGAGAGATTATATCTCTCGGCTGGCCTGGGAACGCCTTGGTATTCCCCCGGCTAAGCTGGAGGAGGTGGCTGGGGAGAGGGAGGTCTGGGTCTCTCTGCTTAGGCTGTTGCCCCTGTGACCCAGCCTCGGATAAAGCGGATGAAGATGGATGGATGGATGGATGGATAACTGTTTCAAAGTAACTGAGGATAAAACACAGAAAAACAGCAAGCTAAGCGTTTTTCAATTTGGCATAATTTTAAAAATTGTATTAAACAGCAAAAATGAAGCTTTCTTTTGGTCGGAGAGGAACAAAAGCTGTAGCTCAGAATCAGTGAGATGTTGACTTTCTGCCCCGACTGCGTGTCTTTGTTCGTGCCATCGGGTGAGAAAGACGACAGGTCACTGATGCATCGGGTCCGCGCTTTGTGTTCATGTCTTTGTGTCAAATCTGTTCACCTGCTCTCATTTATTGTTTTAGCTGTTTATTCAATTCAATTCAATTCAATTTTATTTATATAGCGCCAAATCACAACAAAAGTCGCCTCAAGGCGCTTTATATTGTACAATAGATCGCACAATAATAAATACAGAGAAAACCCCAACAATCATATCATATGACCCCTATGAGCAAGCACTTTGGCGACAGTGGGAAGGAAAACTCCCTTTAACAGGAAGACACCTCCGGCAGAACCAGGCTCAGGGAGGGGCGGCCATCTGCTGCGACCGGTTGGGGTGAAGAAGAAGGAAAACAGGATGAAAGACATGCTGTGGAAGAGAGACAGAAATTAATAACAGATATGATTCGATGCAGAGAGGTCTATTAACACATAGTGAGTGGCTGGAAAGCAAAAACTCAATGCATCATGAGAATCCCCGGCAGCCTACGTCTATTGCAGCATAACTAAGGGAGGATTCAGGGTCACCTGGTCCAGCCCTAACTATATGCTTTAGCAAAAAGGAAAGTTTTAAGCTTAATCTTGAAAGTAGAGATAGTGTCTGTCTCCCGAATCCAAACTGGAAGCTGGTTCCACAGAAGAGGGGCCTGAAAACTGAAGGCTCTCCCTCCCATTCTACTTTTAAATACTCTAGGAACAACAAGTAGGCCTGCAGAGCGAGAGCGAAGTGCTCTAATAGGGTGATATGGTACCACAAGGTCATTAAGATAAGATGGGGCCTGATTATTTAAGACCTTGTATGTGAGGAGCAGGATTTTGAATTCAATTCTGGATTTAACAGGAAGCCAATGAAGGAAGCCAAAACAGGAGAAATATGTTCTCTCTTCCTAGTCCCTGTCAGTACTCTTGCTGCAGCATTGTGGATTAGCTGAAGACTTTTCAGGAGTTTTTAGGACATCCTGATAATAAAGAATTACAGTAGTCCAGCCTGGAAGTAATGAAGGCATGAACTAGTTTTTCAGCATCACTCTGAGACAGGATATTTCTAATTTTAGAGATGTTGCACAAATGGAAGAAAGCAGTCTTACATATTTGTTTAATATGTGCGTTAAAGGACATGTCCTGGTCAAAAATGACTCCAAGGTTCCTCACAGCATTACTGGAGGCCAAGGTAATGCCATCCAGAGTAAGAATCTGGTTTAACTACAGCCAGCTTGAAGGCCTGTGGTACATAGCCGATTATTAGAGATAGGTTGATCATACTTAAGATCGAAGAATTAATTAATGGCAGGACTTCTTTGAGCAGTTTTGTAGGAACGGGGTCTAAAAGACACGTTGATGGTTTGGAGGAATTAATTATTGAAGTTAACTCAGAAAGATCAATTGGAGAAAAAGAGTCTAACTTAACATCGATGGTACTAAAAGTAGCTGTAGATAATATTACATCTGTGGGATGATTATTGGTAATTTTTTCTCTAATGATAAAAATTTTATTTGTGAAGAAGTTCATGAAGTCATTACTAGTTAACGTTAAAGGGATGGTTGGCTCAGTAGAGCTCTGACTTTTGTCAGCCTGGCTACAGTGCTGAAGAGAAACCTGGGGTTGTTCTTATTTTCTTCAATCAGTGACGAATAGTAAGATGTTCTGGCTTTATGGAGGGCTTTCTTATAAAGCAGCAAACTATTTCTCCAGGCTAAATGATGATCCTCTAAATGTGTGACACGCCATTTCCTCTCCAGCTTACGAGTTATCTGCTTTAGGCTACGTGTTTGAGAATTATACCACGGAGTCAGGGACTTTGGATTTGAGGCCTTAGTTTTCACAGGAGCAGTATCCAGAGTGAGAAGGTAAAATTATTAACAAGATAATCGACCTCTGTTGGAGTAGCGTTCAGATAGCTGCTCTGCTCTATGTTGGTACAGGGCATTGAAGATGATAACAGTGGGTGGATTATATTCTTAAACTTAGTTACAGCACTTTCAGAAAGACATCTACTTTGATAAAGTCTACCCTCCATTGCTGTGTAATCAATTATTGTAAATGTAAATGTTATCAAGAAATGATCAGACAGCAGAGGGTTTTCAGGAAACACTGTTAAATGTTCAGTTTCTATGCCATATGTTAAAATGAGATCTAGAGTGTGATTAAAGTGGTGGGTGGGTTCTTTTACATTTTGAGAGAAGCCAATTGAGTCTAATAACAGATTAAATGCGATGTTGAGGCTGTCATTTTAGCATCTACATGGATGTTAAAATCACCCACAATAATTATTTTATCTGAGCTGAGCACTAAATCAGATAAAAGTCTGAGAAATCAGAGAGAAACTCTGTGTAAGGCCCAGGTGGACGATATATGATAACAAGTAAGACTGGTTTCTGAGTTTTACAGCTGGGGTGGACAAGGTTAAGCATCAGGCTTTCAAATGAATTAAAAGTCTGTCTTGGTCTTTGGTTAATTAATAGGCTGGTGTGAAAAATTGCTGCCACACCGCCCCCTCGGCCTGTGCTTCGAGGTTTCTGGTAGTGAGAATGACTCGGGGGTGTTGATTCATTTAAACTAACATAATCATCCTGCTGCAACCAGGTTTCTGTAAGGCAGAGTAAATCGATTTGTTGATCAGTTATTAAGTCATGTACTAACAGAGACTTGGAGGAGAGAGACCTAATATTTAATAATCCACATTTCACTGTTTTACTCTTTGGTTCAGATGTGGATACTGTATTGTTCTTTCTTTGTGATTTTCTATGTTTAAGTTGTTTGTTGCTGGTTTTTGGTTTGTTTTTTGTCATTTTGGGAGCTGACACAGTCTCAATGGAGATGGGTTTTTGGGGGGGTAGCAGGAGGAGAGAAGCTGCAGAGAGGCGTGTAAGACTGCAACTCTGCTTCCTGTATGGGCAGAAATTTGTGCCATCAGAAACTGAATTTGAATAAGTTAAATTTGAATTTGAATTACTCGGATTGAATCTGAATTGTAACTTGAATGAAAGCTTTTGAAAACTGAATTTGAATTAGTTTAATTTGAAATTGAATTTACGGTTTGAAAATGAATTGATTTGCTTTGAAACTGCATTTTATCCTTTAAAAATTCAGCTCTCGAATAATTTCAGATTCACTTCTCACCATTCAGTTTCAGTTCTACAATTCAATTTCAGTTCCAAAATTCAGTTTTTGGGACTTACATCCGGTTCGGTTCAAGCGCAGATTAATAGAACTACAGACTGATAGCGTTACTGACGGGAATCTATAGCGTCTTGAGCTGAATTAAGACTTCAGAAGTCATTCGTCATGTCGAATGACCAGCGGATAAACTCTCAGGTTGGTAATAAATGTATTACATGTATAAGAACAAGCGTCGTGTTAACAAATGATAGCCGTACAGTAAACTTTATGCTTATTGTAGCTGCTAGCTAAAAAGGCTAATTTAGCGTAGTTTGCCCTGATTTCAGCTTTGACAAACAAATATGATAGACTGTTTCTAGTAGAATTCCAAAGTTGTCATCTTGTACCCTCTCAGAGCCCTGTATGCTTGCAGAGACCCCTAGAGTAGGGAAACATGCAAAACGCTGTCCAAACCTTTGTATTTGAGCTTTATTTATGTCTTACACAGCATCCCAACTCTTTAGCGAACTTAATAACTTTAGCTAAAGTGAATAGTTAGTCTAATTCATTAGTGCAGCATTACTGGATCACCTCCGTTTGAAGTGATATGATATGTGACTATCACTGTGTTTAACTATCATAATAATTCTTAGGGTACTGAGTGCATGCTTAATTAATTTTTTTTTTTTTTTAAACATACTGCTCCATTGCTATGTTTGACAGGCTGAAGTTGTCGGGTCACCTCCTAAATCGACCATCTTTTACAGGTGTTTTGTGCCAGAAATGGAGTGTCCACTGAAGACTGAAGATACTGAATCTCTACGCCGTGCCATTGATCCCTCCTGTGCCTTCATCTAGACAAGAGACATTAACTTAACCACTCTCACACGCTCTGTACCTACATCACCTTCCCTGACAGTCATAGCTTGGCTCATCTGAGGGTGAAATTATAAGAATGTGTTATTTTGCAAAGTGCTCTCTAGGGTTCCTAAATAAAATATGGCATTGAGGTCATTTCTTTTGAATTAATCCCTTCTTCTGAAATATAAGAACCTCTCCTGGTTTAAATGGCACTTTGTTCCTTACTTCCTGTTCCACTCCCAACCCCAAATAGATGCTGACAAGCTGACACAGTAACATGGAAGAGGGAAAGAAGCTGGAAAGGACCACTACAAATAAACCCAATGCCTAACAATGAAAAATGTAAAATAAGAACAATAATAATAATAAAGATAAAAGATGAAGTAACAAGTTTTTTGTTTTTTTGTTTATTCCAAATGATCATCCAGATGTCTGTGACATGTGATGACAAACACCATAATGGAAGGCCTTAGTCATCACATGCTTAAACTCATCATATATTTTTGCATATGCTGAACAGGCAGTCAGACATGCTGTAACTGTGGGGTAGAAAACTGCATGAACACCATACAGCAGGGGTCTCAAACTCCAGTCCTCGAGGGCATGGAAAAGTTGCATGACACCGACCTTCGAGGAATGGAGTTTGAGACCTCTGTCATATGGAATATGACAGGTGTGGTTGAACTTCATGAAGACTCTGAAGTTTCTCTTCTGGCAGGACAGGAATGTCGCCTTGTCCTGTGAGCCACTGTAAGGATGTACTTAGAGTAGAACTGGAGTGTCACCGGCCTCAGGCTCTTCACCTTTTCAAAGACAAAGCAGTCATTTAGATAAAATATTAGATATTGTTTACCTGTAAATGCACAAAGAGAATTTAGAAATGTAATTATTGTCAAGAGTGAACAAGCACTGATAGTGTAATCTACAGCTGTGGCCAAACGTTTAGAGAATGAGAAGTGTTGTTTATTTACAAAGTTTGCTGTTTCAGTGATAGTTGTATATCATATTATATTACTTCAAACGGAGGTGATCCAGTAACGCTGCACTAATGAATAAGACTAACTATTCACTTTAGCTAAAGTTATTAAGTTCGCTAAAGAGTTGGGATGCTGTGTAAGACATAAATAAAGCTCAAATACAAAGGTTTGGACAGCGTTTTGCATGTTTCCCTACTCTAGGGGTCTCTGCAAGCATACAGGGCTCTGACAGGGTACAAGATGACAACTTTGGAATTCTACTAGAAACAGTCTATCATATTTGTTTGTCAAAGCTGAAATCAGGGCAAACTACGCTAAATTAGCCTTTTTAGCTAGCAGCTACAATAAGCATAAAGGTTACTGTACGGCTATCATTTGTTAACACGACGCTTGTTCTTATACATGTAATACATTTATTACCAACCTGAGAGTTTATCCGCTGGTCATTCGACATGACGAATGACTTCTGAAGTCTTAATTCAGCTCAAGACGCTATAGATTCCCGTCAGTAACGCTATCAGTCTGTAGTTCTATTAATCTGCGCTTGAACCGGAACCGGATGTAAGTCCCAAAAAACTGAATTTTGGAACTGAAATTGAATTGTAGAACTGAAACTGAATGGTGAGAAGTGAATCTGAAATTATTCGAGAGCTGAATTTTTAAAGGATAAAATGCAGTTTCAAAGCAAATCAATTCATTTTCAAACCATAAATTCAATTTCAAATTAAACTAATTCAAATTCAGTTTTCAAAAGCTTTCATTCAAGTTACAATTCAGATTCAATCCGAGTAATTCAAATTCAAATTTAACTTATTCAAATTCAGTTTCTGATGGCACAGATTTCTGCCCATATTCCTGCTCCCAACTCTGGATAGTCATATTTTGGGCAGTTTAATAAATTGGTCCATATTTCTAGAAATGAGAGCTGCTCCATCCAAAGTGGGATGGATGCCGTCTCTCCTAACAAGACCAGGTTTTCTCCAGAAGATTTGCCAATTATCTATGAAGCCCACATCGTTTCTGGGACACCACTCAGACAGCCAGCAATTTAAGGAGAACATGCGGCTAAACATGTCACTCCTGGTCTGATTGGGGAGGGGACCAGAGAAAACTACAGAGTCCGACATTGTTTTGGCAAAGTTACACACCGATTCAATATTGATTTTAGTGACCTCCGATTGGCGTAACCGGGTGTCATTACTGCCGACGTGAATTATGATCTTACTGTATTTACGTTTACCCTTAGCCAGCAGTTTTAAATTTCCTTCAATGTCGCCTGCTCTGGCCCCTGGAAGGCAATTGACTATGGTTGCCGGTGTCTCTAGCTTCACATGTCTGAGAACAGAATCGCCAATTACCAGAGTTTGACCCCCGGCGGGTGTGTCGCCGAGTGGGGAAAAATGGTTAGACACATGAACAGGTTGGTGGTGTACCTGGGGCTTCAGTTTAAGACTATGCTTCCTCCTCACCGTCATCCAGCCGCCCTCTTTCCCCAGCTGCTTGGGGTCTGCCGGGGAACAGCTAGCGGGGCCTACGCTATCTTCGGCTGCACCAGCTACAGGGGCCGGGCTAGCTACGGGTGAATGAAGGGTGCGAAGCCGAGTCTCCAATTCAGTAATCCTGGCCTCCAGAGCTGCAAATATGCTACATTTGTTACAGGTATCATTACTGCTAAAGGAGGCCGAGGAGTAACTAAACATCTGACACAATGAGCAGGAAAGTGCAGGAGGGACAGGTGAAGTAGCCATGGTGCTAACGAGTCAGCTACGAGCTAAGCTAAGCTAGCGAAACAGTACAGAGACAGTGAGTGAATACTTTGGCTATAAATTAGGCAGTGAGCACACAGAAAGGGTGATTCAGATGAAGCACGTTAAGATTATACTATGAAAAAGGGATGTATCAAAAGATTTAAATTAAATTGCTAAGCAGAAAAGCTACTCAGAAACACCACTGTGTTTGAGCAGGAACAGGAAGTCAAATCAAATCAAATCAAATCACCTTTATTGTCACATCACATGTGCAGGTACACTGGTACAGTACATGCGAGTGAAATTCTTGTGTGCAAGCTTCACAAGCAACAGAGTTGTGCAAAATACAATAACGTGCAACAAGCAAAATATAAAATGGTTAATCTAAAAGTAATAAATATATGTACCATATATAAAGGTATATACATTACTGAATGTGTGTACTAAATATGTTTTTCTACGTGTGTGTGTGTGTGTGTGTGTGTGTGTGAGTGTGTATATACATGTTTTACAAATGAAATAGAGTAAACAATAAAATAAGATATATAAAATATAAAATATACAGAGGTAGGTATGTGCAAAACAGTGGCATTAATGTACAGTATGGAGTGCATAATGTTGAAGTTCCAGTAGTGAGGGTGAGGTGTCTATGACGTGTTCAGCAGTCTGATGGCCTGGTGGAAAAAGCTGTCTCTCAGTCTGCTGGTACGGGACAGGATGCTGCAGAACCTCCTTCCTGATGGAAGTAGTCTGAAGAGTTTATGGCTGGGGTGACTGGAGTCCTTGATGATCCTCCCGCTTTCCTCAGGCACCGCTTCCTGTAGATGTCTTGGAGGAGGGAAGCTCACCTCCAATTATCCGTTCAGCACACCGCACTACTCTCTGGAGAGCTTTGCGGTTGTAAGCGGTGGTGTTGCCATACCAGGTGGTGATGCATCCAGTGAGGATGCTCTCAATGGCACAGCGATAGAAGGTCCTGAGGATGCGGGGGCTCATGCCGAATCTTTTCAGTCTCCTGAGAAAGAAGAGGCGCTGCTGCGCCTTCTTCACTGTCTTGTTTATGTGTACTGACCACGTAAGATCCTCAGCCAGATGTACACCAAGGAAGCGGAAGCTGCTCACTCTCTCCACAGCGGCGCCGTTGATGGTGATGGGGGTGTGTACTCCTCTGCACCTCCGGAAGTCCACTATCAGCTCCTTTGTCTTTGCGACGTTGAGGGTGAGATGGTTGTCTTGACACCAGTGGGTCAGGACAACCATCTCACCCTCAACGTGATACTATACCAGAGAGCGAGCGAACACCAAGTGATAGCGCCACCTAGTGGTTATTGAAATAGTTTTGTGAGCTCCCTGCGTTTCTGGCAAAATACATTTATATTTAGAAATCGATTCAGGATTTAATGAATCAATATCACATTAATTATCACGTTATTAATTGATACCAATTCGGCATCGGTATCAGATTGATTCTAGCCTGGTGAAATTGATCCTTTACTTACTGCTCTTGTTTGCAATGCTGTGCATTCGGCAAAGACGAAACAGCCAGGTCGCCGGATTCGCTGCTTCCGTGTCAGCGAAAAGCAGGCAGACTTTGCTCCTCCTCCCCCCTCTTGTGTTTAGGTGTTACGCTGTCATGTGACGTGACTTTGGGGGATTGTTAAGTTGTTTACATATTAGTTATATATTCACCATTTTAATTGTAATTTTTGTATTATAGTTTCTCAACAGTACTTGTTTGTTTTAATTTGTTTACTGGTTTGCATGCACTTTTTATTTTTATTGATTTTTCTAAAAAATACATTTGAAAAGAATTGATACCTGTAAACCACCACTGCAGACCCAATGGCATTTTCATGCTTCGCAGCATCATTCATTCTTACAAGTCCTCCTGTTAAGGGTGGTGAGTTAGTGAACCCAGACGCGGACCTCTCGTTAAAGTTGAACAGTGTCTTTATTTAGAGTGAAGCCACTCCACAGTTATCCACAGTGCAAAGTCCCTTCAGTGCTCCCCTCGTATGTCCACACAACTCTTGTGAATAGTGACATCTCTCCTCCCGTCTCTCCGTCTCGTTCGTTTAGTGCAAAAAAGGCAAACAGACGCGATTAGACTTCCTTCGCTATCTTACATTCTCTGAGCTTGAGTCACTACCAGGCTTGGTGGAATACTCCAGGGCTGTCTGTCACTCAGCCACACCATTAAATAGCTCTGCCAACGATGGTGGATGATTGGCAGCAGCTGGCGAGGAATCAGTCGCAGGTGGGACAGCTCAGAGTGGCAGCACTTCCGGGTCGGAGATCTCCCGTTGCTACGCAACCGCGTAACAATTGCAGTGAAGCCAGAGAGAAAAACGGAGCGAGAGAGAGAGAACAAACACACACATACACACAGATCGCCGGTCGGGGCACCATCGGACACATCCGGCTTGTAAGAATAAAGGCTTTGCACCCCTGATGATCCACCAGGACAAACTCAGCAGTGTGTGAGGAAGAGGAGGAGGAAGAGCCAGCAGCAGCTGACAGATGGAGAGAATAGACAGACTGTTCCCTGTTTGTAAAAGACTGCTAGAAAAGTTTAAAATAATTAATTGTCTGTCCTGAATCAGTCTTATTAGGTAATGTTAATATAAATTTATCATTCCAGTGTTTTCAGTGTGGGAGAAAGTACTCAGGGCCTTCAGGTTACACACTGTGAAAGGCAGCAACAAGTTTAATATTCAGAAACCTAAAGTATGTATCAGCAAATAAATGTTTGTTTCAGTTCTATGAAGCTTTGAGTATTTAGCATTAGTAGTACTGCTGTGTTTGTTGTATCATGTTGCTGTAATTGTTTATATGCTTTATATATTTTGAGGTAAGTTGATCTGTAGTTCTTGGAGTGATTTTGATAAAAGTTGTCATTGTTGTACTTAAATTTGTAAACCTTATCTTAAACTGCAGGTACCTTCCATGAAAAGGTTCTGGTTTCCTTATTTAGTAAGGAATGTTTACTTCCTGCCATTTATGGGCTCACCTGTGCTTGTACATGGTGGACCGTTAAGGGGGTTAGGCCAGCCTAGCTCCAGACACCAAGAACCACCAACGCACTGATGCCTGAGGGAGGCTAGACCGTCCCATTTCACAAGCCTCGCACTTCCGGCCTTAGCGGTCTTTGAGTACGCAGCCTTTGTGGACCGTTAAGGCTGCAGACCCTGAATTGGGATACAGCCATAGATACAGACGTACAGACACAAACAGGCATTCCCACCCTCATGCACACACAAACAAATACTGGGCACTCACCCAATGTGGAGACAGTCTGATTTTAATTCTCAAATTTTGCCACCTAATTCATTATTTCCAAAGATATGCACGTGGCACAGTAACAGTATCTTTAGTAGTAGCTCAGTGCCTGATGGTAAATGTGTCTCTCTGAGATTTATTGATAGAAACCTTTGCAGAGAGAGTTTGAACTGAACTTCAGGTAAGAAGTTATGACCTGCAGTCTTCTGGGTCAGATATAAACCAAGTTAAGGTGGAGTTTAGTTTTTGTTATGCTGACTTTTTCCGTACTGTGTACTAGCTAGCATGACCGAGTTTCTGTACAACTGGGTGGGTGCTATGATGTTAATGATGTTGAACTTTATTTTGTTCATAAGGTTCATTATTAGAGTTGCCAACCGTCCCGTAAAAAAGAGAATCGTCTGGTATTCAGAGAAAATATCATGCGTTTCGTATTGAGGTGAAAAGGAACAGTTTGTCTCGTAATTCAGCTACAATGAAAAAGACACAAAGTTGGAGTTATTCTGTTTGCTGCACAGCTACCTCTTCTTCTCTCATTCTCTCCCCTCTCTCTCCTGTTTCTACTTCAATCATGAAACTGATCAATGATCAGCTGATCAGCTCTCTTGTTTGTTTATTGCCCACTTTGCGCCAGAAAGAAGAAACCAGCCAATGTCGTGTTAAACAACAGCAGCAGGTTTAAGCTTGATCAGCTGTTGTTAGAATTCATTTAATATTACTTTCTAGTATCAGCTGATGTTTGCTGGAGCCACAGCTGTAAAAGCTGCTGGTCATGATATCGGTTTGGTTATCTGGTGAGAGGGAAACATGAAGATGAAACCGGGAGATGTCCTTACTGAATTATTAGAGCTGAACAGGTGATGGAAAAACAGGTTTACCTTTTAGGTGACATGGAGGAGTTGAAGTTATGAACTGTTTCTGAGAGACAAAAAACACCAGGGGCGCAAAGAAATACTTTTCTTTCTTTCTCTCATTTAAAATATCTAGCTTTTATTAAATAATTATCTGAATCTTGCGAACAATATTTTTATCTGACGTAAAATGTATAGAAATCAATCATATATCACTGTCACAACAGCATTAGTTTTCATTCAAGGGCTTTAGGGCTTTAATACCTGGTGGGCCAGTCTCTAGTCAAAATGCCCAGTTTTTTTGTCCCAGTCCAGCCCTGCAGGTTAATACTGGCAGTGTCACCATGCCAGCTGACTGTATTTCATCATCAGCGAGTGTTGATCTTTATACATCAATATTACCAAAGTTTACTATAAGGCAGCATAGAAAGTATTTACTTGCTTTCAGGTTTCATTCAAATGTTAGTCTTTTCAGTTGTTTTCCCACTTATTTCCTGTTTCAAAATCAAACACCAGTTTGTAATAAGATTATCTTCTTTTTTTAATAGGCAGATAAAGTTTTGCATTGGCTAATTTGCAAATTGTATGTTAAAAATGTTTGTATTTTAATATTCAAAAATGTTTTTACCCAA